>NC_135867.1:8867691-8880191 GCF_031162955.1 Sander vitreus
AGCTGTTGACTAACTGTCCCCTAGCTCTGATTCTTGGCCTGATGAATCTACACTGTTTGGGCTTGAAGTTTGGTTGGAAACACTTGGGGCTTCAGGTCAGGTAAGGCATTAATTTGAATGCCCACGTTTAGCTTTATCTGCAGGGGACTGTCATGTATTCAAAGTTGGACTTAGAACTTCAGTGCTTAGTTGTTGGTCAGTGCTACCTAATTTTGTATGTGCTCAATTAAAAGTAACTCATAACCAAGTAATAATACAATAAAATATGAGTTGAAATAATACATTACGTGTATTTAAGCTTTGAATCACACTGCCTTTTTTGTTTCAAATACATCTGTATCATTGTTATGTCTCATCAATTGATATGTACGTTATTAATATACAATATAAGATCATATCCTTACAGTATTTCACCTTTTTTGTGTGTAACTAATATTGTGGAACAAAAGCTGATACAAATAGATAGCACTATGAAAATATGTCATCATTCCCTCAAAATATATATGCAACAGTAACACAGCTCAGTTGCCCATGTATGTAAGTAACCTAATTTAAGAGCCACTATCTGAACATTAAGATTAAAAATAAGAAATTCTAAAGGCCACTGATTTACCAGTCTTGATTTGAAACAAGAAATGCAGCAGCTTTAGTATTTCAGTCATGCCATTAAATTGAGTGCTCTGTGGGCTCTTTCATAGTATTTAGGGATTTCTTTTTTCCTATCACTTACACACGACAAATTGAGATCCATTGAACAATAAAAAACCAGCATCAGCAAATAGATTTTTGGTTTTCCATACAATTTCTCACACAGAATTCCGCAAACTTCCCTTAAAGATAATGGCAAAGAGGAGATGAAGAGGCAATCACACTGAAGAATAAAATATCCCTCATATCTCAACTGCTCTCTTAGGGGATAGATACGGTCTCCAGTCATATTCAAACACAAATGGAGCAATTTGTGCAAATAGCATGCGTAATAGTGGAGCAGACTCCCAGGTGTGTGAGCGACGGCCGGGCCCTGGAGGAGACGCTCTTCACCCCAAATGCATCAGCAACAGAAATAGGGCAGTGAATGCATTAGAGTGTCATTGGTTAAGGACATCAGTGAGTAGAAAGAGAGGTAGACACAGAGAGAGACAGATTCATGATAAAATTGCTACTAGCCTTACTAAGCAGAAGCAGGAAGTATAGTGTGAAATCAGATGGAGCTGGCTGGGGCTAGCATGGTTATTTTGACTCAGTGAGCGAAGTGATAATTAAGCTGTCATTCTGAGTGGGAGGCGAGAAATAACACATTTCTGAGATGGTTAAAAGAGGGCAGGGATCAGAGTAATCAACCCGACCTTGCTTTCTGATTACACCAAGTACAGAAAAATTAACGTCAGACTTGCACCTGCAAGCCAGCTCTGAACACATCAGTATCTGATTAAAATTCTATTGTGTTTGGAGAGGAATCCTATTTAAGTTTTTAAAGACAGAATAACTCTAGAAATAAGCAAATTGCAAAAAAACTTTTTAAAAATCATTTAAACGTTTTTCAGGTTTTTAAAGCTAAAAGGCTAAACACTTTCTCCTTTCAACACTGGGTTGACATTGTTTTTTGCATATTTGCATAGACTCATGTCAATTCATCAGCCTCAGAATTTAGTATTCAAGCTATGCAAGGTCTGGCTGATGCTGTCTTAAATTTTATTTATTCATCTGGAATTTTACCAGGTCAAAACATATTCTACATTCACATATGGACTGACCTGTATTGAAGTGACTTTAATGTCCGTATTTATGGTTTTCTAATTAGGAATGTTTGGCTGATTTGAATTGACTGAGGCAAACCACTTCCACCTGCTCTTTTGGAGAACATTTAAAACCATTATTAGCACATTTAAGTTGAGTATATGAATTTCAAAATGATGCCTTCTTCCTTGGTTATTGTGCAATTCATCTCCTATATGTTAATTCAATAATTTGATGTAAAGCAGTACTTTGGTAGAGGCAGACATTCTAATTTGCTTCTATTTTAAATGTGTGTAATGACCAGCTGTAGGAATGAAAGTCATCTACTCAAGGTTCGTACCCACACAAGACAACCCACATTGCAGTACAGTTAAAAAAAAAAATTAAAAAAAAAACCTTAGTACGCAAGCCTTTATTATTCACAGTGGGTGTTCCAGAGCACTGACCTTAATCAGTTTACCATCATTTTCAGATGGCTTTGATGATAACATATGCATTCATAGTAGCACCAGCAACTGTAGACAATCAACCACATTATTTTGTCCAAATATTTTAATGGGATGTTACCAATCCAACCTTTGATATTATTCTGAACAAATATGAATTACAAGTGTGCAGTATTTAAAAGAGTGATCTAAGGACATTCGATGCGAAGTCCAAGAAACCCATCGTCTAATCAACCAGTGAGAAAGATGCATGGGCTTTACAAATCTGGTGACAGAGGCTAATATAAATACAGGTACATTGTTTAGTCTGATTCCAATAAAGTGATTTTTAGGGGAATATTAAATATGTATACTCCTGTCTATGTGCTGAGTCTTATACTGGATGAGCTGGTAACTGTTTTTTATTTCTTGTAAGAGAGAGAGAGAGAGAGAGAGAGAGAGATAGATAGATAGATAGATATAGATAGATATAGATATATATATATATATATATATATATATATAGTTATGCATAATTAAGGGCATTCCGCTTGAGTGACAGGTGGGTGCTGTCACAGGTGACTTGCATAAACTGTAGGCTTCATTCAGCCCGCCTCAACTCCATCCACGCTCCATCTCATTGCCCATTTTTGGATTATCTGTGAGCAGGCGGCTTCAGGCTCTGCCAAGATGGGGACAGCCGGAGCAGCCCACATTGAGCTTCATTATTGCTCTTCAGAAACCTATGGGTGACGTCACAGAGACTACGTCCATATTGTATACCGTCTTTGGTACTAGTTCAATTCTTTACTGCTGGGGACATAATGTTTGTAAAAAACTATCCTCTGAAATTAAAAATTTGGATAATGAGTTTCCACTTTACTGGTCATTGTGATTTAATTCTTCATTACTCAGGAAAGAGGAAGATTGCTTTAATATCAAGTTAAAACTGTCCTTGCAGTCAGTGCAGAGTGTGACTTTTTGGCTAATGTCCAGCCTTTGTACCAGTAATCCCTCCTGCAACAAGTTACTGTAACAGCGGTGTACATTGCAGATTTTGGACATTGAATGATCATCCCATGCTGTCATCACATACAGTAGGTCTACTCATAAAAACCCTCCAGTTTAAAAGAAGCACTAGTTTACGCCAGCTACTCTCCCCTCAATCAGAGTGTGACAGAAAGTTAAATGATGTAATGATTTCCCCCTTTTTCCTGCAATGAGAAGACACATTCAATTCTGACCTCTATTAAATCAGGAAGCCAAAATGCATTTGAAGCAATTTATTTGCACTGATCTCAATTTGTATCAACATTGACGTAATAACTTTGCGTCTCTGCAAAATGGAAGCTCTTTTGCTCATGGATGAGGCTAATTACCGCCTGCTGTTTTCTCATCATTCTCCTACCCAATTCATTTGGCATATTAGGCAAAATGCTCTGAGAGATGTAATTACATTCATGTATCATTAATAGCATATATCAGTGTTATTCAGATGGGAAACAGAATTATGGACGTGGATTATGCACGTTTTACCGATAGATTGCAGATGTCTTACACACATCACAACTCGTTCAATAAAGTTATATAAACTTAAAGTATTTGCCTAGAGAAGGAAGATAGTGGTGCCCTAAGCTGTGAAAGATAATGGAATAACATTTTTTATCTTTCATTATTTGCATTTAAAAAAGACAACCTTGTTTTATTCTAGTGAAGCCATTCTTATCAAGGATTATAGGATATGTCTGCATTAATATTGTAACGTGAGGGTTCGGTATGTGGTGGTGGATAACTCTTTATGAGAATAAACAGCAGGATGGAGACGGATGACTTTTTCAAGCGGTACTTTACTGAACACCGCTCACAACAACACTTCCTTGTTCGGACCTTCCACGTGACTGAACTAACCAATCAGAAGCGAGAACTTAGACTGAGGTAAACGTGAGGGAATCAGAGAGGCAGATTCAACAGAATATCCTGACTGTGTTAAATATGTAAACATGTAAATATGTAACTAATAATTGTGTAACATAAATATGTAAATGATTAACTGACTAAACATTGTAAATACATTTCTAGTAAATTAACTCAAATATAAATTATATTAAAGGGCCCATATTATGCTCATTTTCAGGTTCATAATTGTATTTTAAGGTTGTACCTGAATAGGTTTACATGATTTAATTTTCAAAAAACACCATATTTTTGTTGTACTGCACAGCTCTCTCTCACTGCTGCAGATCCTCTTTTCAGCTGGTCTCTGTTTTAGCTACAGAGTGAGACCTCTTTTCTTCTTCTTCTGTACTATCTTTGATTGCACTCGCACATGCGCAGTAGCTCAGATGTAGATCATGTCAGCTAGCTAGCTCCATAGATAGTAAAAGAAAGGCTGTTTCTCCAACTTCAGTCAGTTACAAGGCAGGATTAACTGGGAGACTTCTAAATGAGGGCGCACATGTAAGTAGTTCTTTTGTAGATTATGGTGAACTTGTGTGTGTTGTAGCAGTGCTTTGCTATTGAGAACAAGGTAGCATGCTAGCGTTAGCACAAGCGTTAGCATGCTAACGCTTGTAACGTCACAAGCCGTGCCGATTTTGAACAGCTCACCCAGAGACTGAAGGCAGGACACATTCAGAAACCGTCTCTCACTCAAAACAGCATGGATGGATTTTTTACAAAGTTTGTATGCGTGTGGAAGCACCAGAGACACAAAAGAACACCCCAAATCCCAGAAAAAGTGTTTTTTTCATAATATGGGCACTTTAAATTCTGAGCCTTGCACCTTTCAAATATGAATTAACTCCACTTCTTAACCTTACAATATCTATGCTGACTTTATATTTAATATTCAGAGGACTTTATTTGGCAGTATCACTTTTTCATAGATTTAGCAACGCTATGCAAGCAGTACCCTGTGATCGTTAGTATGGAATAGAGTCTGTCTAAAATATGTCTGCTGTCCCTGTCTTTTCATTATTTTCTATGGAATACCAATGAAGAAGCACTTTCTTTTTACCACTATTTCTGCTTTCTCTTTGTGATCAAAATACATTAATAAGATGTGACACTTTCGTGAATATCTAAGTTAAATAATAAGCAACTCCGCTATTATATAAAGCTAAACAGCGTATCTATTTCCACACTGAGCATCGTCATATTTAAAAACTCAATGCAGCGTAGCACTCAGAAAAATCTGTTTCATTTGGTGAAGTTAAATTCATGTATGCCAACATGTTTTATGTTCTGTTACAAATTAAATGGAGTGTGGAAAAGGGCTTTGAAACTGGCTCTGGACAAACAAAAAAAAGGCCATTAGAAGCTCCTTGCTTGCAAAAATGAAAATACTTTTAAAAAGCTTTTTATTGCTGCCTGGGGATCAATAAAATAAGAGCATTGAACCTGGGATATGTTTGTTAGGTAGCATGCATGCATGCATGTTTTGTTACAGACACTTTGTTTTCCGCTCTGTGTGCGCTTTTGTTCGTGTATGGGCATTAGAAACTTTACTTCATATTTTCACTTTAACTAACCAAAGAGCTTACCTAATATGGCCATGGTATGCAGACACCTGAACATCCCACCTCTCATTGAACAATTCATAAATGCTGCTATAATGGCCTTCACTCTTCTAGGGAAGGATTTCAAAACAATTTTGAAACCTGGATGCAGGACTTTTCTCTAATATAGTCACAAGAGCATTAGTTGGCACTGATGTTGGGAGATGAGGCCTGGCTTTGTGCATGGGGGCACGGCCATGCTATTAACATGAAGGCCCTTCCCCAAACTCTTGCCACAAAGGTGGAAGCTCACAACTCTCTATGACAATAAAGACTACCTATCTATTGTCTAAAATGTCAATCAATGCTGAAAACAAAAACACAAAAGTATGTGGACTGGGGAAACATGGGTGGTCCTTGGTAACCATTTTTGAAGGAGCACAAATGCTTGAAATTGAAGTGCTGGTAAGTACTGGGCACTAATAAAAAGCTAGGTTGGAATATATGTTATGATTATGCATTGCTTAAGTGTTAGCACTTGAAAAACCCTTCCTTCAATGATGATTGTGGTGGCCTGGCCACAGATGAGAAAAGAACAGCTCATTGCTTCAGCTCTATCGCTAAGCTATATTGATTTCTATTGGATTCGGTCCACAACGTACTCTAACCTAACTTGGAGGTTAACCCCCAAAGGCACCTTAAAGACTCTGAAGTTTATAGTGACTCTGCCAGGCCAGGAGAATGAATGAGGTAGGGCTCATTCAGTGCCTAAAGGTAACTTCAGTCTAGCTAAATCACAGCGCACTACTTCCAAAGTACTGGCTCCCATTTTTCTATTATTCTTAGGGCGACTTCTTCTATGAAGTGTAATACAAAAACCATAAAAACAATGATACTGGGTTTAATGAAAAATTTGAAAAGTTTGAGAAACAGCCCTCAAAACAAAGCAATAAGAATAGAATAACATTACTGTTGCATTGATAGTTTCTGGTGGTGCGATTGGATTGGGATTCTAATTACTTTTCTACTTGCTTCAGACACATTTATGACATTAGGAGAGCAGAGATTAATTTAGGCCTCCAAATGACCGAACTGCAGACGGAACAGCTAATTCTCAATATCTTTTGAGGTACAAAGGTGGATGGACAGTAGAACCACGGGTGTAGCTCAATCCTCCACTGATGGCTACACACTCATGCTGCCTCCATGGGTGTGTTGATTAATTGAGTTACTTTTTTTGTGTCATGCGCACAAAGTGCCCAACCCTCATGGGTTTGTAAGACACCAACATTTCAGTTAAAGTGTTTAAACAATTTATTACATTCACAAAATTAAAGATTATTTTAATGCTAGCTCAAGTATTCTGTCTTCTCTCCCAAGCTTGGCAAGTAAAATCTGCTACAGAAAAGGTTGCTTTCTTGAAGCACAACTCAAATTTTTCATAATCATCCAGCCAGAAGAAATCAGCATAAATAAAGGTCATTTTAGTAAAACGTACATCCCTTATGTCCTCGTAAACACGACAATAAAAAAGTGTGCATGTATTCATTATGTGCACATAAGTATCTCTGTCTTTTGTTTAAATTATACATCACATAGTTATACATTGATAACTATTCCATTGAAGACAATAACGTCGTAATTTAGGTTTACACAATATATCAACGCACCATTTGTCCTCAATAAGAAACATTTTGCTCCTTCTCTCCTATTATCACAAAGTAACCTGTTCTGGGGAAATAAAGGGATACGATTTCAACTCATTAGTCCAGGGATGACCATGCAAAAAGTCCCAATTAAATATCTTTTTAGTTTCCAAAGCCGAATCATTTGACATTTATGTGTGATGTTTGATTCCTGTCCCATATCTCCTCTAATGGCCAAAACTGAAGTAAATGTATAGACTCCCAGAAAACATTGAATAGCTCTATAATGTTCACAGAAACCCCAAACACCAGAGGCATAATCAGACACAGGACACCCACATGCGTGTTAGAGTTGTGTACACGTATGGATCCCAAATTGTCACATTGTGTTAAAGGGCATAGCTTCATTTACACACAGTAATGCATACAGTATATGCCTTTGCACATACACACCATGCCTCTGGCTTTCTCACCACTCGCATTGATTATAACAGCAAGGGCTGTGCTGCACAGCAAAATCAACCATGTTAATTTAACTTTTGAGGGTGTTGAAATCAACACCCTGTCAGTGTTTCCATAATTCCTCATATGTCAGAGCTATTTAAACTGTTTTTAAACTTTTAAAGTAAAAAAAGAAAATCTGCCTAAGAGCACGAGCCTTTTGAGGGGGAAGATAACTTTCTGCTCAACTCCGGTCACCTCAAAGGGATTGTGACATTAAAATCAACACTTAATTAATAGTGGAAAATATGCTGTTTTATAGAACCAGCAAGGTTATTGAAGGCTTGCAGAACAAGCATGACCAAGTCTGACCAACTATCATCTCCCCTCCCTCCCTGTATATGCATGGCTGGATTCCAGTCGCGGATGAATATGGTGCTCAGCTTAAGTTGATGGATGCCATTTGTCTTGGCAAGCAATCATACCTGCACCAGTATTTTTGTCCCCTTTATTCTCTCTCTCTTCCTCGCTCTCAAGAGAGACGTCAGTTAGTGTGATAAGTGATATTTATAGCCACGATGGCAGCTGGGGAGACAAGCACAGCATAGCAAGGCAGGGACATATCAGGAGAGTGGACGATTCAAAGGCATCTGGGAATTGGGGCTTTGTTTTCATTAATTGCTTTTGTCGTGTCTCTCTCTCTCTCTCTCTCTCTCTCTCTCTCTCTCTCTCTCTCTCTATGTGTGTCTCTCTCTCTCTCTCTCTCTCTCTCTCTATGTGTGTCTCTCTCTCTCTCTCTCTCTCTCTCTCTCTATGTGTGTGTCTCTCTCTCTCTCTCTCTCTCTGTGTCTCTCGCTCTTTGTCACTGTCTCTCTGTCTCATACAAACTCAGTTCTGGCTTGAAGGACAAATATGTGGCTGACTGCTGTTATCACTTTTCTCTGAAACATTCTCCCTGTGGAAAATATTGAAGAAATGTGTTTTCACTGCCAGTATGGTATCTTCTCTGGGAGTTAAGAGGGTTGATATTTTTAAGGTCAAAGGAGGCAAAAGCCATCTGGCTACCTTGATTTCTAAGAGCAACTGATTGGCTGGCTTCACCTCTAATCAGCGGCAATCATAAGACTTGATTGAGATGATAAATCACCTGTGATGATGGTCAAACCCTGATGACAGAGGGTCTAATAATGATAATGGCTTTGGTTCCTGTGGTGCTGCACCACTGTTAGCTCACCTTTGATCACCTGAAACACCTAGAAGCACCAAATGGTTGAAAATGTCTTAACTTGTTTCAGTGCAGCCAATTGAACTAGAAGCCAAAGAGTGACGGTTTTTCAAAGAGAACTATATGTTTGAGTGGCATCAAGTGCTTGGGTCAAAATGAAAAATGAAAGAAAGAAAAGGGAATTTGTGTGACCTCCCTGTGATTTATTAGGGGTGAAACTATGAATCATTTCATTCTAAAATGACAGAGCCTCCATTTAAAAGCATGCTACTAATTACCATTGTACATCTGTTGTTTTTGAAAAATTCTGAATAACATTTATGAACATATATCTACATTTTAAAAGTACTGAGGGATACTTTACATTTTAAGTGTTGTTGTAAGCCTTCATTCAACCATCATTTTCACTGTACACAGACTTTATTTTCCTGCATCCTACACTACCAATATCTTTTTTACACAGCCACCGTCTCTAACTCTGTCAATAATTTTGCTTAATAACGTTGGTAATGTTTGGCTTCACTAGTGCCTGAGAGTGGTCCATTTCCCATTTATAATCAATTTCACTCCTGATCCTATTTGTATTTCCAGCCCTTCTCTATCTGCTTACACAGCATTACTTATTGCTGGGTTTCATTATCAGGTGTGCAGCTAGCCATGGCGCAGAATGAGAAGAGAAGGCTTGGCTAAAACAAACCCTTGAAACACTCATTTTATTTTCAAAGTATGCCTAGCCTCACTGAGAATCGATTATTTAACGATATTCCACATTGGTATGTTAGCTGAGCAAAAAGAGTGAGACATTAGAAAATATGTTTTTAATGCATTCATTTGTTTTAATGTTGTGGCAGATGAAATGGAAATGCATCATGAAAAGTGAGATACTATAAAGCTCCATTACACAGCACATGGTATTCATTTCCAGTGCTTTCATGTTAGACTCAGCTGCGTGATACCTAATCAACAATTGGTTGACCTTTCATATTTCACACAGTTTAGAACCCAAGACACACTTATTCAGAGAAATGACTGCAATTGTAGAGCAATATTCACTATGACCCACAATTAGGAATCATTAGTTAGGGGTTGTGAGGGTTAAAGCTGCAAGGCCCAGAAAGACGATATAGCAAACATACACTCTCTACTGTACTGTGCATTTTAATTGGCTACATCAGTAGAAAAAGAAAGATGTGCTTTCACCCAAGGGGCCCAAACGGGCCTTGGCTTTTGAAGTCAGTGCACAAAAGACATTACCTCTATTGCACTCTATTAGGGGTGTGACGAGACACCCAGCTCACGAGACGAGACACGAGATTGGGTTCACGAGATCGAAACAAGATGTGATTTTAACACTATTTTACAGAAAACTCCAATGAAGAAATAAGACCTAGTACGTTATTCAATCAAAAGTCACAAAATGAAAAACGAGCACTGAAAGGTTTTGCCACAAACTCAAATGACTGGATTCTCTCCTGTATAACTAACAGTTACACCGTTACGTATTCCATATGTACGGTGGAGAGAGAGAGTCTCTTCACTCAGAGAACCAAGGTTACACCGTAACCAAGCGTTTTCTGGCAGTAGTTGAGACCAGTTGTTTTGTACTTGAATTTGTCATTGTACAGTAGTTTTTCTCCACAAAAGGACACGTATCATTAGTGTTGACCTCAACTTACAGCTTGTGGGGCAAGAAAACAAACCACCAACAGCTTACAGCATGGCAAACAGTGGAGTCTAGTAAACAGTATCTGTCATATGGCTTAGCAAGGAGGAATCCATTAGATTATTACATTACATGTAATTTAGCTGACGCTTTTATCCAAACAACTTCTAATAAGTGCATTCAACCATGAAGGTACCAACTCTGAACAGCAAGCTTCAAATTAGCTTCAGTGGCCAAACTACAAAGTGCTACACACTCACCTCCTGTAGACTTGAAAGGTAGCCTTAACAACTTGCTAGCTTTCTCCTGTGAGAGGGCAGCAGCTGTAGTTGACTTTTATTTGTCATTTACAATAGATTCCCACAGTGACCCAGTTTCACATAAACAAAAACATCCAAATGAAAAAATAAGATCGTAGCCAGAGTGTATTGTTGTGGTACATATTTGTGGCATACTTTCTTCTGGGTATAGTTAACGTGACTACTGTAAATGGCATTATGAAAGTTACTCTATCCTTACATTTAAAACAGGTCTCTTTTCAGAATGAGATCCTGTGTGTCATCGAGATTACCTGTATAAATAAAGGTCAAATAAAAAATACAAATGTGTCCATGTCATCATCATCATTCAAGATAAAATAGCTACAAAAGTGGTAAGATTTTTAGGTATAACAAGCAGATTGAGGTGGTCTTGGATGCCAAAGGAAAGTCAGCACTGTGAAGCTTCACCCAGGGGAAAAGTCTGGAGGGTGATAACATTGGCTTTTATCACTAGTTGTATGGTTGACTGCATCCTATATTGTTCAGGGACAGGCAGACCCATCCATCTCCATTGGCTTTCATACAGTAGGCGGCTCTGTGGATCAGGGGTAAAGTATCAGCATGAAATGTCAGGGTGATTTGGTTGGCCATTTACCTTTTTGAGAATTGCTATTGTAGTTTCTCTCTTGCCTTGCCCAATTCTCTCCAATGGGATTGTTAAAAAAAAAAAAAATCTTTTTTTTTTTCTACAGAGAGAATTTTTTTTTGTTGGTTAGCATTTAACTTACAAACAAAGAGCTATGCCCAAAATACAATTCACCTGAGTTTGTTTGAGGCACTACTGGGTGATACTGTAGTCATTGTCAAGTGATTTCTAGAAAGTGATCTGGTGATGTGATGTCTTTATAGTTCAATTTCCGTTTGAGTTTTTGCTAATGGCACAGTTATGTTTGTTCAGCAATGGTTGGCATTGCTATCCAATTATAGCTGACTACTCCATCTGTTTATTCCAAACAAATGAATGATGACATGTTTACCAGAGATTGTATTTTTGTTCAGTGATGATCTGGAAATACTGTGAAAAATTAAAAAAATAAACTGTTTAAAAAATAAAAAAACGTATCAATTAAGTCAAGGTAAACAGAGCCAGCACAGGTATCATATCCTTAAGATGGAATGGCCATAAATGTAGCAACAATAAATAAATCACGCTTATACCAGCACTGAAGATAAATGTGCCCACT
The DNA here is from genome assembly GCF_031162955.1 of Sander vitreus. Classification (NCBI taxonomy): domain Eukaryota; kingdom Metazoa; phylum Chordata; class Actinopteri; order Perciformes; family Percidae; genus Sander; species Sander vitreus. Next base: position 8,879,830 of record NC_135867.1, read on the forward strand.
GTGAGAAGAAATCTTGTTTTCCTCCAAGTGGCTGAAACTCAACCTTGAGGTTTCATAATGTGCCAATGATGATGGCTAACCATGACATGAAAACAATTTCATTCAAGCGCAACATCCTGGCTGAAATCACACATGTCGCTGTTAACGGCTAGCCTGCGTTGACACATGAATGCATAGGGAACCTCAGCATCAATCATAAACCAGCCAGAGTTTTTAATAGGAAACGGAACAGCACAATAAATAACACAAGTCAAGCGTATACAGTTACTAATGATCTTTAGATTAGCCTTTATGAGGAGCAAAAGTGCTGGGAGTCACTTAATTATTCTCCCTGGATGACGGGGCCATTGTATTGCAAATAT
>NC_135867.1:8885191-8915191 GCF_031162955.1 Sander vitreus
AAATATCGTGATATTTGATTTTCTCCATATCGCCCAGCGCTACTTCAGGCACTATCCTTTAACTAATTTGCATTGTTATCTCAGATTTCCTTTGAGGACAATTTTTACCTCCCAAACAGCTGATAAAACATTGACGAAATTGAGGCAGATAAGTGGAACAACTCGCTGCTGTCAGTTTGAAGCCTTGCCAGCTACAAAGTTGCACTAATGAATATTAATAACAGTTATTGCAACACATTTGTCAGTGATATAGAATATGACCAAACACTAGGTGACATGAAGCTGCAAAAATGTCTCGAATGATACAAGTTTTTATACATTTTTTTATTAATATTTCTGCATCTATTTTTTATTAACTTTTCAAAGAACCCAGTTGGCATTGGCAATAGAAAAAAAGTTTTACACATGTAAAATACTTTAACTACATGCAAAGTAAGGCTGTATTTTGGTCTCTTTCATAATACAAGAGTATATTTATTTATATTTTAGGCCTTTTTCAGAAATAATAAATAGTGTAGTTTTTTTGGTCTGCTGTCAGAAGGAAAACGACTTCAGTATTACGTCTAATGGTTGGTTCCTAAAATATTTCCCCTCATCCACTTTTTTACTAGTCTATATCGCCAGATATTCCGCCGGATGTCTTTCATTTCGGCCGGATGTCGTCACCTACCGCTTTCTTTGTGTTAAAATGTTAAACGCTGGTTGATTATGAGGACTATGGTTAACTGCTCCTCAGATCTCTGCAGGGTAAATCCAGACAGCTAGCTAGACTCTGTCCAATCTGAGTTTTCTGTTGCACGACTAAAACAACTTTTGAAAGTACACGTTCCACCCAAACAAGTCCCTTCCCAAGGCTATTTTGCAGAGGCGCAGTTGCTCCGTCTGGCGCTTGACGGCGCTCAAGACAATTGTGATTGGTTTAAAGAAATGCCAATAAATCAGAGCACGTTTTTCTTCTATCCCTGAATGCTGTGTGGACTCGCCAGACCCTCCTCCGCAGCGCTGTGGAGGAAGGTCTGGCAATGCGAGACTACTTTTTTACTGACCTATAAATATGACCCTTTTCATGCTGTTAATGCTGCATTATTTGAATCATTTTCCACTTATCCAACATCAGTCTTTGCCTTATGACACTAAGAAACACCCATGACCTTGAATGGTGACCTCACCGTATCAGTTTTGCCACACAAACAATGTTATACTGGACATGAAATCAGTAATGATTGCATTTTTCTGAAAATAAACGTAACCTTGTTAATATAATCGATTGGGTTCATTTGACTGTTTAAAAAGGGGAACACATTCACGTTGAGCATTCCCCTTTACACAGGCTCCCACCATTACAGTATGTCCATAATTCAATTAAAACCTATCTGGGATAACACAATAAAGCCATTGAGATCATTCCCATTGTGGTCCTCGTGGCCCATAATTAACATCCCTATCTCCTGCTTCCCTGTTCAAAGAGAGTACAGGGCAAAAGAAGGCCATGGGAACCCCATAAAAATGCAAATCTCAGTCACCTGTTTAATGTAAATCACCGCAGAGGTCAACTTGAATCCAGTTTGATTTAAACTAACTTGCTCACACAAAATAGGCATTTATTTTTTACTCGCTTGCTATAGTTTGCCTTGTTAAGAGAAAAATGACTTAATGTTACATAGTTGACAAACACAGAGTCAAAGGCTCAACATCATCTATTGATATTTTATATGTGAAGTCTTTTTTTTAATGCTATACAGCAAACCCTTGCAGGTGTGCCCTGTTTGTTTTTTTTGTTGTTGCTTAATGCAAACATTTTGGCACACGCTCTGTAAGCATTATTCCAATACTTGGAGGAGCAATCTTACTTGATACTGTATGTAATAGGGTCGTCATTTTTATGTTAAATTCTACTACCTTTTGAACATGGGATACAAATAAATATTTGATCTATAATGATCTGTTAGAATTCAAAAATGTACGGTATTTCTGAGTTTGACATAGTAATCCCAGCTCAAAGTTCTACTTACTATCTTTTTGGAACTCAAACGACATCTCATTGTCAAAAATTAACTTCATGCTGACAATGCACAATGTGTAAGAGCAACAGGTTGTTCCTTGTACTGCAGTAGTGTGTCATAAACTGTCAGTTTGCTACTTACTACAGTGTTTACTGAAATATGAAGAAAAAAAAAAAGTAAGTTGACCAGTGGAATAATCCTCCAACATCATATATTCCCTACAATCACAGTTCGGAGGTAGTTTAATTTTTTTTTTTTTTTTTTATATTTGTCCATATATATTTCATTTGTCCATCGTTCTCAGACTAATCTCTCCCCAAAGCAGTCCTTTTCTTTCAGAGTCTAATGTTTGGCTCCATACAGACATGGCTCTGTTCCCAGCAGGCCAGTGAGACGGCTGGGCCACCAGCCACTGATGGCCTCCTGTACCCACTATGGTGGCGTCTAGCTCCATTTTTTAAATGCCAGGTGGGTCTCAGTGGAGACCCAGAGTGGTTGATGACTCACCACCACTTTATCCCCCCATATTCGTCCCATCAGTCTTGACTTTTTCAACGTAATGGAGCTAATGTTCAGCACTGTGTACTGCTAACAGGGAGGCTTGGGCCTTATGCAAACTTTATGATGGTGGAGGCCGTCGTCTCCTCTGCACGCTGTATGATGTGTCGTCCAGCACTGCACTTATTCTAACCCTGATTTCTGTTGAATTATTGATAATCAACAGGGTCAGGGTTTGCTTTTAGTGCTCCCCTGTGGGGCGTTGCAGGGCTTAGCGTTGCATCTGCACTCATAATATCATCACCATCCAGACAGCACAGAACAGACTCTCAAAGGAGCCAAACTTCCATGTTACAAAGTAATGGGCTTGTAAGTGAAAAGATGCACAGTGTGCATGTGTCTATATTTAAAGTTTGCATGTATGGTCAACATTTCAATGAATTTTCTTTGTAGCTGCCATTTTCCACATTTGTTAATGAGAGCATGTTTCACCTTCACTGGTTTAGAACATTTTTTAGCCGATTCTATTATTAAATTAACATGTTTTTTGTCGCTTTTGTTTTTCCCCGAATGCATATAGACAAATGGTGAAAATTAGAGGAAATTAATTGATTTAGACTGTTAGCTGTGTGATTGCGAAAAGAATAGTTTTTGAAGAAATCACCAGATCAAAAATGGCTTCATAATGCCTCTAGATATTCAGTTCCACCCAATTCACATGCACAAAGGAACTTTATGTGTATAACTCTATTGAATATCAAAGCTTGCCTTGTTCCTTTTGTTTAGGTCCAAGCTAGTGTTTTTCAGTACTGACATTTCGACCAGTATGCCTCATTTACAACTTGAATATCAAACACAGGATATCCTAAACTCTAACAATGGCTCTAGCAGTAAAACCACGGGACCATGACAGTAACAATATCTCTGTCAGAGCTCTGCAAAAGAGTGGAACTGTTCAAGTGCAAGCAAACTTCTTAAGGATTCAAGCAGATCATTTGTGAACTCGTACGTTTGTGTTCTTCTCTTCACAATACAGTATCTAACAAAGTGTTTGCTGAGTTTACAGAAGAATAATGTATTGCGTTTTTGCCTACAATATTTACTTTTCAATACTAACACTGATAAAGTAAGACCCATGGAACAATTGTTTTTTTATGTTTTTTCAAGAAAATCGCATTCAGAAGGAAACATGGGTCTTTTACAAGTTGTCCTGTTTTTGTTAAGCATGCACACGGACAACAGCAAAAAAACAAGACAGCATTCAGACAAAAGAGCCATTAAGATAGGGCATGAATATTAGATAAATACTCTCTCTTTACACTTTTTTCATGACAGTGAGGGATGTCTGCTCTCTGTGGTTCTGCTGTCTGCGCTTGTGGTTCTTTGTGTGTGCATGTGTCCATGCTTGTGTGTGTTCCTGAGTGCGAAGTCATATTCTCCATAGCTCGCCCTCATAAGATATTTACATGACCATCTATTATGGATTGTGATCTGATTGAAGCTGAGTGTTCCCAACATGCCCCCTCTGTGAACTCATCACACAAGCACCAGGTTTTAAAGAAACCAAATTCAGCCTCATTTTGGTCTCCAGAGCAAACCGAAGCACAAGTAAAGGCTTTGGCATTTCATACTTTATTTTAAACTTTTCTTTTCTTGTGCATCCTGTGTCGCGTTTGACATATTTTCTCCATTGGTGAATATGCGTAAATGTCTGTTAAAAAAAAAATCTATCTCAAAATAACTATTGTATTCTTTCTTTTATGGTTTAGAATTTGCAGTCACACAGTTTTAAGTCAGCACAAACAATGCCCTCGGCATTTCCACCAAAACAAGTCATATGGAGTATTCTGCTTTGTGTTAACAGTATTCCCTCACTCAAATTTACTGCTAAATGTAAACCCAACTTAGATTCACAGAATACCCATATCTCCAGGCAAGAGGCATATTTCTGGCTTCATGTAAACACACTGGCTCTTCCAACAAGCCCTAAATCCCTAATCCTCAACATATTGGACCAGATCCACCTCTCGCTCTCTCTCTCTCTCTCTGTTCACATCTCCCTCTTTTCAAATGTCTCTTTTATTTCTCTTCCTCTCTCACTCTCAAACTCCCTTGTCACCACGCACTATCTCTTTCTGTCAACACATAATGCCTCATACTCGCAAACATGGTCAAAACGCACACATTGACCGCTCAGTGGTGGCCCCTCAGATGCTTGGCCTTTAGTCATTTCTCCAGCTGCCCACAAGTCACCCCTCCCCCATTCCACTTTCTCCCTGTCTCATTTTCCCTGCTCCCTCTCTCTCCCGCCTTTCTCTTTTCGTCCTCCATCCTTCCTCTCATCTCGCACACCTCCCTTCCTCCTGCCTGTCACCCTCTAGTCTTATCTTTTTCTCCCCCATGTCCTCAACTCTGTCTTTCTCTTCCTACTGCTTTGTAATTCATCTCAGCCTCCCCGTTGCCTCTGGTTTTTATCCACCTTTCTCCCACCTCTCACCTATGTCACTTCAGCTCCGTGTTCTCCTCATCCCCCCTCACTTTATTTTCTTCTTCTCTTTTTGTAATATGGCAAATTTAACATGGTGTTGTTGTCTGCAGAAGTCAAATTCCGGTTACAGTATGCCATCTGGAAGTGAGAGACCCTGATTATAGTCATATTTTAATGGTGTTGAAGCCATCATACCTAATTAATATTCTCTTTCTTTTATATGCCATCTCAGACTAGTGTATACAGTTTAGAGTACTGTTTATGCTACACGTATTTCAGCAATTTGACTAACAATTTGACAAACTTTTAAATGCGGGGCCTAAAAATAAGCACTTTGTTCATATTTCATTAAAATAATTTGCATAGAAATAGGTATGTGTGATATGAAAACAGGTAGTGAAGGTGTGAGGACTTGCCGTTAAAGTGTAAAATGTAACATTTAAACAATTAAATGTAAAAGCATTTTGAGGTGCATGTGAAAGGTGCTAAGTAGAAAGCACTCAGGAGTTTATACAGTACATCCGCCAAGGTTGCACAATCTTCAACGCATATTATTGTAATAGTACACAATGTCTTATTCCACATCTTAATCCAAATCAACATTAAAATTCATACGGAACGATTTTCATTCTAGCGTGGTAATCATGATTAATGGAGACATTTTTTTGTGAAAATGTTAAAAACTCCTGTTAAAAATTGTGATCTGCACAATTAAATTTGATTAAAATCTGTTCTGAGATACCCAGTGAACATACGATGGAACAAAGTATTGAGGCCTAGGAACGGTAGTAGACGAGGCATATGTCACTTCCTTTTAATTTAAGGAGAAATAAAAAGCGGAACCGACAAAAAATGAACCCAGCACAGAATTAGGCTATTGGCCCAAATCCAACAAGGTCAAGAGGTCACTTTACTTTCTCTTTTTCTCCTTCTCTTCGCTTCACTTGTTCTTCCTCAGGCCCCTCATCTCGTCCCTCTCCTGGCACCTCCCTGCTCCCTTCCTTTTGTTTGCTGTCTCTTTCTTTCTCCTGTCTTGCTGTCTCCCCTCACTTTTGGAGTAATGACAGCCAGCTGTCAACTCCACAGCGGCTCTCCTGACCACTGAACAGACCCGACAGCAGCACTGATGAGATCGCTCACTGAACGTCTCTCTCTGGGCAGACATCGGTCAGAGCTATTTTAGATGGCGGTTGCTCTTTTTTATTTATGCATTAGCTTCCTTTATTGTCGTGGTTGTGTCTGGTGTGTGTGTTCTGTTTATGTGTATTCATGTGTGCATGCCTGACTCTTAAAAAGGAAAGAAAAAATTCTCCTGATGATCTAAACCCAAAAAGAAAAATACAAATCAGACTTTTTTCTTCATGATGCCTCTTTGGTACCTTGAGGCATATCATCATTTAAACATTAGACCTGTCAGTTTTATAAGAGAGGATACGTGTTAATGTATTATTCAGAGCTTCTAATTCTGGGCTGTTCCTTTTGTGGCTCTGTTTTAAGCTGTCTGGAATTCCCAACTTTTAGGGAAAAGTTTCAGAATGGATTTCATGTAAATGGCCTTTTATGTGTTTTTTTTGTTTCAGTTATTTATCCTTTGTTAATACGTTAGCCTTAGTTTACTTTTCTGGCAACACTGTTTGTTCAATAAAGTGCTGATTTGTTCATAACAAACCCAATAAGCAGAAGTCAATGCTTTCTCCTGGACCTCAGTGTTCAAAGGCTTGCAGAACTCTGCTTTCAAAAATGAGCGCTCTAGCAGATTTTAGTCCAGCTATTAGCACTGTGGGGCACAGTGTATTTTTTAACCTTATTTTATGTTTCATAGAGAGTTTATAAAGGCCTACGCAGCCGTCCAGATTCCCCCCCACCTTGTCTGAAGGGCTTATAATTCCAAGTTGAATCCTCTCTCTCTGTGTGTCATCCTGTGGTTTTGTCTTTATCTTCTTTCACCCTTTGTATCTCTCCGTTTATGCCATCCATCTCTTATTTTTCTTACTGGAAATAGTCTATGTACTTCCAGTTTCATCATAACCGCAAAAACACATTTCAGTGGTATTTATTTCTGAGGAAACCCTCAGTGAGCTCTTTCATAACCCCACCGAATTTAATAAAAGTCTACCATCATATTTATTTAATATTTTTTGGCTTATGCGAAGGCAATGGAAAGTTGCTTTTCTCTTCTTTCCCAGAAATTAGTCATTGTCTCTTTACATCACTTTACAACATCCTCACCTCAGTTTCACCGAGCCAAATTTGTATGTGCTTAATTGGATCAGGCTGATTAAACATTGTGGTATAAGCTGACTCATTATTCATGTAATTGGATTTTTCTCTTTCTTCTGCAATAAAACGGACATAACAAGTAGACAGATATGGAACAGTCGGCCTGACTTCAGCAAAATCAGTCGACTAAACTTGAATGCACAACATAATCACATCCTTGAACATTCTTTAGTTTGTTTCACCATGGTGTGATTGAAAAAATCGAAGTTACATTGATATAAGGTCACACAAGCTGTTTCTATCCTTAAGTCCTTAAGAGTATAAAGCTGCAGGCAATTGAATGTACTGCGTAACAACTATGAAAACATTTCTTTAACAATACATTGGCAAGGTAAATACAAACAAACACGCAAGCAAGTCCCACGTATTTACATACTGTCAGGTACATGATGACTGTAGTCCAATACAATTACCATCAGAATAATGCTGCCTTAGTAATTTCATTTGAGCCGGAGCCAGGTTTCTCAGCTGCTCGTTCCATGTAGTTCTTTTCATTTTATCGCCACTCTTTAGCATCCAGATAAGTTTTAAGCACTGCACTCCCTTCACTGTATTACAATCTTGCTCCACTGCAATGTATAACTGTATCTCAAACCTCGATGACGAAACACCAACAAGTTGATGAACATTGTGTTTGTTTGCACTGCAAAATTATTAGCCAGTTGTAGTTGGAGATACCAGTTGTAGTTGGAGATACAGTATCTCACAAAAGTGAGTACACCCCTCACATTTTTGTAAATATTTCATTATGAAGAAATGACACATTGCTACAATGTAAAGTAGTGAGTGTACAGCTTGTATAACAGTGTAAATGTGCTGTCCTAATAACTCAACACACAGCCATTAATGTCTAAATCGCTGGCAACAAAAGTGAGTACACCCTTAAGTGAAAATGTCCAAATTGGGCCCAAAGTGTCAATATTGTGTTTGGCCACCATTATTTTCCAGCACTGCTTAACCCTCTTGGGCATGGAGTTCACCAGAGCTTCGCAGGTTCCCACTGGACTCCTCTTCCACTCCTCCATGACGACATCACGGAGCTGGTGGATGTTAGAGACCTTGCGCTTCTCCACCTTCAATTTGAGGATGCCCCACAGATGCTCAATAGGGTTTAGGTCTGGATACATGCCTGGCCAGTCCATCACATTTACACTCAGCTTCTTTAGCAAGGCAGTGGTCGTCTTGAAAGTTTGTTTGGGGTCATCATGTTGGAATACTGCCCTGCGGCCCAGTCTCCGAAGGGAGGGGATCATGCTCTGCTTCAGTATGTCACAATACATGTTGGCGTTCATGGTTCCCTCAATGAACTCTAGCTCCCCAGTGCCGGCAGCACTCATGCAGTCCCAGCCCATGACATTCCCACCACCATGCTTGACTGTAGGCAAGAGACACTTGTCTTTGTCACTCCTCACCTGGTTGCCGCCATACACGCTTGACACCATCTGAACCAAATAAGTTTATCTTGGTCTCATTAGACCACAGGACATGGTTCCAGTAATCCATCTCCTTAGTCTGCTTGTCTCCAGCAAACTGTTTGCTGGCTTTCTTGTGCATCATCTTTAGAAGAGGCTTCCTTCTGGGACGACAGTCATGTAGCCCAATTTGATGCAGTGTGCGGCGTATGGTCTGAGCACGGACAGGCTGACCCAGGCAACCTCAGCAGCAATGCTTGCAGCACTCATATGTCTATTTCCCAAAGACTACCTCTGGATTTTGCGCTGAGCACGTGCACTCAACTTCTTTGGTCGACCATGGCGAGGCCTGTTCTGAGCGGAACCTGTCCTGTTAAACCACTGTATGGTCTTGGCCACCATGCTGCAGCTGAGTTTCAGTGTGTTGGCAATCTTCTTATAGCCTAGGCCATCTTTATGTAGAGCAACAATTCTTTTTTTCTGAGAGTTCTATGCCATGAGGTGCCATGTTGAACTTCCAGTGACCAGTATGAGAGAGTGTGAGAGCGATAACACCAAATTTAACATACTTGCTCCGCATTCTTCACACCTGAGACCTTGTAACACTAACAACTCACATGACACTGGGGAGGGAAAATGGCTAATTGGGCCCAATTTGGAACTCCATGCCCAAGAGGGTTAGGCAGTGCTGGAAAATAATGGTGGCCAAACACAATATTGACACTTTGGGCCCAATTTGGACATTTTCACTTAGGGGTGTACAACACTTTTGTTGCCAGCGATTTAGACATTAATGGCTGTGTGTTGAGTTATTTTGAGGGGACAGCACATTTACACTGTTATACAAGCTGTACACTCACTACTTCACATTGTAGCAACGTGTCATCTTCAGTGCTGTCCCATGAAAAGATATGACATATTTCCAAAAATGTTAGGGGTGTACTCACTTTTGTGAGATACTGTATATTTATGCAAGCACAAAGGCATCTAAAAAATCAATAGGCGATGTACTACAGTATATCTGCACACATTTATCACACAGTAATTCAGCATGCATATATCCTCCACCCCATCAACTGTCAGTGTAAGTGCAAAGCTCGAGATGAAGTGAAGTGAAAAGCTGCATTCATAACAACTAATATTACCTGGGGGACGCCCGGTGATTTGTAATAATAGTGAAGATCATCTGGGATTTTAATCTTGTTCGAATCTTCCATGCCTGCCAAACCCTTGATGATAATAATAATCTTATGCAAATGGTGGTCTCAAACATAATGTATTTCTCAGTCAGAGTTCTTAATCTTTTTTATCTTGACGCAAAATAGTTTTTTCTTGCATAGAAGCTTTTGAAAACAATTTCATGGCAAACTCCCAGACCACTGTCCCTGGGGAATATATTCGTCTGACACCAACGATCATGCCAATGCAGGACGGGTGTTGAAGCTTTTAATGTACTTTGCGGCTGTGTCTGACCATTAATTGACTGTTTTAAAATTATTTAACCACAATGATCTATCTCCTATCAACCACACTTTTTTTGTAATGTCCAGATATCGGATTTTCATAATTCCTTTTGTTGCAATTGACATTGCCAGACTACAGGAAGTAAAGTCACTTCTAAGAAAGGAGCCTGTCAGCTTCACTTTAGGTTAAGTGTAAACTGCAGCAGTGCATTGGATGTGCCAACACGTTCTCACACCCATCTCGTAAAATATGGATGCTTGGTCAGGTGTCTTTGTTGTTCTTATTGACGCTAAAAGTCTCCTTTAGCGCTTTAAGTAAACATGCTTGGTCGGGACTATTGCCGTCCCTTTAGCGCTATAAGTAAACGCACTTGGTCGAGACTATTGCCGTCACTTTTGACGCAGTTATGTTAAGGAAAAGGTCGTGGTTGGGCTTACGGTTCTGTGACATGCGGGAAGAACGGGTCAGAAAGAAAAAAACAACTATAGCAAGCGCGACAAGCGGACGCGAACCCCGGTCTACTGGGTGAAAGTCCTGTGTTTGACCCATCCACCACCCCAACTAACCTCCTTACACGGAAATTCGCCCTTACATACTACTCGCTAAATCCTATCTAACTGCTGCTCTCCACGGTGCGTTACACAAACACGCTGAAAGACGTGTTTTTCGTCGCATCAGACGCTAACAGCCACTGTCCAAACGTCCTTATTTTACGAGTTTGGAATGAGAACGGGTTGGATGTGCATATAGTCCATCGTCACCTAGATTGTCTTTTAAAGTGCCCATATTATGAAAAAAACACTTTTTCTGGGATTTGGGGTGTTCTTTTGTGTCTCTGGTGCTTCCACACGCATACAAACTTTGAAAAAAATCCATCCATGCTGTTTTGAGTGAGATACGGTTTCTGAATGTGTCCTGCCTTCAGTCTCCGGGTGAGCTGTTCAAAATCGGCACGAAACGAGCTGGCTAACTGCAACCGTTAGATCGTAGCGTTAGCATGCTAACGCTAATGCTAACGCTAGCATGCTACCTCGTTCTCAATAGCAAAGCACTGCTACAACACACACAAGTTCACCATAATCTCCAAAAGAACTACTTACATGTGCGCCCTCATTTAGAAGTCTCCCAGCTAATCCTGCCTTGTAACTGACCGAAGTTGGAGAAACAGCCTTTCTTTTACTATCTATGGAGCTAGCTAGCTGACATGATCTACATCTGAGCTACTGCACATGTGCGAGTGCAATCAAAGATAGTACAGAAGAAGAAGAAAAGAGGTCTCACTCTGTAGCTAAAACAGAGACCAGCTGAAAAGAGGATCTGCAGCAGTGAGAGAGAGCTGTGCAGTACAACAAAAATATGGTGTTTTTTGAAAATTAAACCATGTAAACCTATTCTGGTACAACCTTAAAATACAATTATGAACCTGAAAATGAGCATAATATGGGCGCTTTAAAGCTTATTGCAGCCTGAGAGCCAATTGAGTATATTGACCTAAAAAGTCTTTGCTAAAAGAACCTAGAGCCACAAACATACAACAGCAATGTGTTATTTAAGCATACAGCACATAAGCTACGCAATACCAAATCAACAAATACCATGAAAAGACCAAACTCAACAATGTATTGATCCTAACAGCAAGTATTGACTGTACATCCAAAGCCTGATATATCTTATTCCTCTGTGCTATAGAGCTCCACTGTTGTTAAAACACATCAATGAGTTTTCTATTTTAGGTCTAGGTCATTCCCTAAACACTACAGCAATAAATGTGCATTAATCTGTTACTGAAAATAGCCCCTCAAAAATACACTGTTGTAATCTTGTTTGAGTAATGTTTGTTAAATAACTATAGCGTGCCCAGCCAAGACTTATCAGCTTCCTTTTGAAAGAAACTGATCTCCATTGTCGAGCTCGCAACAGCTGAGTCTTGACAGAAAATAGTGTTGGTGCGCAATGCACTAATGCATTCTTATTATCTGATATACAGTATAATCAGTAAATCCTAAGTAAACTCCGTACATCTCCAACACACAACAGAACCATGTACAGTATAGAACTATGCTGCAGTCCATTTATTGTATAACACTGAGTAAAGAGAATATTTTTCTACTTTTCTTAATCTGATGCCTCAGTGATAAGACTCTTTGCATAAGATAAGCATCCTGTTGTGGCCAGTAATATTCTGCCCCTCTAAATGGACACAAAGGATTTGATTCACAACATCTGTGTGTGAACAGAGCATTAATCAGCCAAAGCCCACCCAACAGAGGAAGCTTTTACAAGACATGTGAGACAACATAGCCTCTTGATCTTCTCTCTCTCACCTTTGCGCCTCACCTCTGCAGCCTCTCGCCCTGCGGGGGCTATTAGTCATCTTGGCTGTGGGAGCAGGGCCATCGGGGGCGCTTGGTCTCTGTTCTTCCAGAGCCCTGCAGGGAGGGAGGTGCAGGTGTGGTGTCAGCAGAAATACATTATATACTCTAGAGAGATGTATAAATAGAGAGATAAATAGCGAGCTGGGAGAGCACGATGAGGCTGCAGTTGGATCGAAGGGATTAAGATGTTGTCGGTAATAAACAGGGATGGAGTGTAGTGGGAGCATAATATGGGAAGGTTTTACAGTTAAGGAAGAACTGTATTTTTAATTAGGGAAAACAAACATTTTTACACAAATAATGAGTTGTGTGCTCCATTCTGTCTCACGCACATACATGCCCATTTGCAGACACACAAACACAGATCAAAATTTAATTAAGGCCTTGAAGATTGAGCTCATATGGCTCCAAAGACTTGTGTGTGTATAAGACACGAGAGGGACATTTCTTCTTTCCAAACACTTTTCTATTTGTACACTACGGACTCCTGAAATGAGAAGGGATTTTTTTTCCCAGGAGAGACAATATTTTCCACACTCACATGCTCGCTCAAACCTACTGCAGAAAATACATTTGAGAGCTTATTTCATCTTTGGCTGTGCTGGCATTAATGTGAAAATATGAGGGTGGCAGCTGAAGAGGACTGATGCTCAAGCCCTTTATTACTGTAGCCTTAGTTGTAGCTGCAGTAGCAGTAGAAAATAATAACGCAGACTGTGTGATCCAGCTTCATTGAGTCTCAGAGATCAATCACAGGCAGCTGTGTTAGTCTTTTTTAGGTGTACTTTTATACATGTAAACACTTACAAACCTACACAAAGTCAGCTAAGGAACAGCAAAGCACACTAGAACTTTGATCCCTCTGGAGTTGGAGCAGATGGTATGCAATTTACACTTGCTTAAAATTGACAGTTTTAATGAACAAAGCATGCAACTCAGGTTACTTTGTATTCAGTGTGTGTGTGTGTATTTATGCTGTATGAATGTTTGGATCTATGCAAATGACAAAACAACCTCTTGCATACATCTTACCATGTAATTTAATTAATGAATTAAGTAATTCGGAATCTGAAATAAGTCTTTTCGTTAAAACAGGGGGATGAAATAAATTCTGTTTCACAATTTAAGTAGATTTAGCTTGATTCCAGTAAAGAGTGGTTAACACTTCAATCCACAAGAAAGAAAGAAAGAAAGAAAGAAAGAGAGAGAGAAGGAAAGACGGAGATAAATAAATACAGAAAGAAAGGCATGCCCTTGCAGCTTCCAATGAGACTTGAGCTCACCCAGTTGGTCAGACTCTAACACCAAATGATTATTTCCAGCTTTTTCTTCATACTAAATTATTATGGAAAGCCCAGAGGCTGCATCAAAAAATAATTATTTCACAAGAGGACGTCCTGCCACCCTCCCAAATCATGTTCAGTCCCCTGGGGAGTGCAGCCCACAGAGTGACAAACAGGTATCTGTCATACCATTACCAATGTGACCATGTGACTGACGGCTACCTAGTGTGAATTCCAGCTCACTTTGGTCTCACAGTGGTTTCCCCATGCTGTCAAAGCTTTGTACTCCCAGATGGTTCACCAATTCTTTTTTGCCTTTTTTTCTGCTCTCATTTTCATACCCTGTAGGCAGTCGCACCCCCAAGTTGCCCAGAGAAAACATGTTGGGTCATTCCACCATCAAAATTTGCTGTTTTCTTGCATAAACACTCTTTTCATTCCTAAATTAGTTATTAATATTATTGATCTGTGTTAGATTTGTAACACTATTTAAAAAGAAAAAAACATTGTAGCCTACATTCTGCTCAGCAAGTTCTTGGATTGGCTCCAGTCCCCATATTGACCCTGAAAAAGACTCAGCGGTTAGAAATAAATGAATTCATATTTGTATGAAATTAGGGCGTAGCTCATGGCCAGCATGATACATCGCAACAGCTCATCTGTCACTTCAAAGTTGGTGGGTGAAAAGCTTATATTGCCAGAAGTAAAGAAAACGGCATTTAGTTTTAGAGTTGATCCAATAGGAAAAAGCCCTATAAGACAAGTTGGAGTGAGGGGCAGAGGATGGTCATATAATCAAGTTAAAAAGATTTTGACATTCAGCCACACAATATGTGCTGAGATTGGAAGTATCAAACATGGTTCAGCGAGTCAGATAGATTCCAAATAAGCAAGATGCAATATTGTATTATGACATTTTATCTCCTGCCACGGTCTGTGACCTAGCCTCTTGCCAATCACAAACAAAAACCTACCCACAAACCCTTAAAATATCCCAAACTGTCTGGTATGTAGTGGATAATGTGGGAGCCCCGGGTAGAAGTAACAGCGGCAGCCCGGCTTTCCCAGGTTGCTCTTTCGACAGCGCTGAGCCTCTCGGTGCAGCGGCTGCAGATAGGCTTGTATTGATCTTGTGATCCCTGTCTATCAGCTGAACCAGCCAGATGAGCCCAGTGACATTTTGTCTGAGGCGCACACAGAGTATATCTGCTCTATAGAGGCCAAGTCAGCCATTCTCTCTGCCCCTCTCCATAACCGAATTTTAATCCATAATTGAATTTCAAATGAATTGTCATATTTTGTGTTAATGAGCTTGCTGTTTACTCTTTTGTGTGTTTGTCTTTTATTTTGCTGTCTTTTACCTCTCTCAATGCCTGTCCTCAGTTTTTTTTGGCTTTTTCTGTTCCCCCATTACTTTAATTTCCCTTTTTAATATATTTGACCTTTATAAGTCCCAGTATGTTGTTTTCTGCTTTCTCTTATTCAACTGACCACCCTCTAACTTTACATTATACTTCTTAAACAGACGTGTCATAATTTAACTCTTTAGCATCACCAGATTAAACAGACACACGTAAGAGATTTTGTTCTACACTGCTAAAGAAAAAAACCACATCACGTAGTGGGTACATTGTCATGGTAGAAACATCAATGCAAAGTAAATTTTACTCTCCTCATTACTGAAGAAGTAACTACATTACATGGGTCCCAGCACACAGTAACACCTCATAAACGGCAGCAGTGAACAGCTTGTCATTTCATTTGATAACTTCTTCCATTTGCATCCTTCACGATCAATAATCTGGAGGGGAGGGGGAGAGCAGGAGAAACATCAAGACATGGGAGGAAACATGTGTTAATAAGGGACGTGACAAGTACACTTAATCAGCTATGACTACTTCCTTTAGTATTCAGCTTCAACCATCAGCCATGCCTCTTCAGAAATCAGTGAAAGCTTCTCCACTGCCAGTTTTTTGTTTGCCACATTACAGTCACGATTTTAGCCTCCACCCGGTAGGCTCAGATTCTAGTTTTCTTAGTGTGTGTGTGTGTGTGTGTGTGTGTGTGTGTGGCAGTGTCTGTGTAGGCTTAAGTTTGCTGTAGGAACTGAGTATGTCCAAGCCTAGATGCCAGTCATTAACAGTACATTTGTCTTTATACACATACCAGTAAAACCAAAACTTGGGCTGACTAAATGGCTTCAGTGTCCATCAATTCAATCACCAAGGTACTGGCTAACCTGCCATTAAGACAGAGGTCATGGAGGTAATGGGCGATTTGCAGCACTTAATAGAGAAAAACGGCTCTGGTACAAAGTTTATATTAAATGTAATTATCTTCCAAAGTTACTTTTTGTAGTGGTGTTGCAGTAGTCGTCTCTAGTGTCCAGAGTGAGTCAGGAAGAGACGCGGAGTTTCAAAGTCAGGTTTACTTTCTGTCTTGTCTATCAGTTTATCCTTTGGTCCAGACTGAAATATCAACAAGAATTGGATGGATTACCATTCAGTTTTATATAGGCATTCATGGTACCCAGAGGAATCCTAATGACTTTGTCGATCCAAAGACTTTTCCTCAAACGCCACCATGAGGCTGACATTTCTGGTTTGGGGGGAAATGTGACATTGCCTTGTAGTTTTTGGAGCAGAGTGACCCAATTTACATCACAGATTTTGTTGAGGTCAAGTGGACAGAATTACTCATTTCTCTCCGGAAAGATGAATATAACTTCTGTTGCAATATCGATAGATAATGTAGTAGAGTAAATGTACATGTAATTTACTAACTCAAAAAAGTGGATTCAGTGTTAAATAGTTACTGTCTAAACATTTTAAAGTGCTGGGCAAAATGATGATACATCATCAAAACGATATGAAAATATAATATATAATATAATGTATCGTATATACTTTTCTGTATTGTTTCTAAAACAATGTTGTAAAACCAGCGTCTGATCTGTTTTAACCCCTGAGCAATATTTATGTCATTTGGATGTCGCTTTATGTTCTGATCCTTAGAGGATATGTTCATTTTGCACCAAAGTTCTTTATAAAATGAGAACATATTAGTACTTCTCATTTGTCAAGTATTTCATCCACACAGTAGTATAAAAATAGACTATACCAAGACTATTTAATTATTTATTGAATTACCAGAAAACATGCTATATCCTGATATATCGTTCTCGAGATATGGAATGACCAATATTGTAATAAAAGATTTTGGCCACATGACCCAGCCCTAACAAAAAATAAACTCTGCAGTACATCTTATCTCTGTTTATTTGTGTTCCAGTTTCCATTCTGTTTGTTTGCTCAGGAAAGTAACATAATTTTGGGTACAATGCAGCAAAATGGACAGTTTGTTCTTATCTGTGTCTGTGCCACAGCATATCTCACCTCGCACTGAGGGCTGTTGTCCATTGATATTCCAGCTCAGCGTGCATGTCAGAAGTGCTTTGTTCAACTGCGTGGCACAGGGGAGACAGTGTTTGACGGCGCGTCTCTGAATTTAATTACCTACAGCTGCTTTAGAGCAAATAGAATGATCTGAAGGATCAGCAGATGTGACAGAGCTTTTCTTTGGCTGCATAACACATGTGTTCCATTTATGCACACTATGCATACACTTACATCTATACTCAATTCAATTTTATTTATAGTATCAAATCATAACAAGAGTTATCTCAGGACACTTTACAGATAGAGTAGGTCTAGACCACACTCTATAATTTGCAAAGACCCAACAATTCCAGTAATTCCCCAAGAGCAAGCATTTAGTGCGACAGTGGCGAGGAAAAACTCTTTTTAGGAAGAAACCTCAGGTGGTGAGAAAAACTTCCTTTTAGGGAGAAACCCAGGCTCTTGGTAGGCGGTGTCTGACGGTGCCGGGACTTATTTGGGCAACCTGATGATAATAAGGAATTACAGTAGTCCAGCCTGGAAGTAACAAATGCATGGACTAGTTTTTCAGCATCGTTTTGAGAAAGGATGTGTCTAATTTTAGCAATGTTACGAAGATGAAAAAAGGCTGTTCTTGAGGTTTATTTTAAGTGGGCGTTGAAGGATATATCCTGATCAAAAATAACTCCTAGATTTCTGACAGTATTGCTGGAGGCCAGGGAAATACCATCCAGAGTAACTACATCTTTGGATAATGAGGTTCTGAGGTGTTTAGGACCCAGCACAATAACTTCAGTTTTGCTGGGTTGAGTTTAACATCAAAAAATTGTAGCTTCATCCAGGATTTTATATCTTTAATCCATGCTTGAAGTTTAGCTAACTGACTGGTTTCGTCTGGCTTGATTGATAAGTATAATTGGATGTCATCCGCATAACAGTGAAAGTTAATTGAGTGTTTGCTAATAATATTGCCTAGAGGAAGCATATATAAGGAGAATAGAATTGGTCCAAGCACTGAGCCTTGAGGAACGCCATGGCTAACTTTAGCATACCTGGAGGATTTATCGTTAACATTAACAAATTGAGATCGATCAGAGAAATAGGACTTAAACCAGCTTAGTGCAATTTCTTTAATGGCAACTAAATGTTCCAATCTCTGTAACAGGATGGTATGGTCAATAGTGTTGAATGCAGCACTAAGATCTAATAAGACAAGTACGAAGTCCTTTTTCTGAAGCAGTTAGAAGGTCGTTAGTAATTTTCACCAGTGCTGTCTCTGTGCTATGATGCATTCTAAATCCTGACTGAAAGTCCTCAAATAGACTATTGTTGTGTAGAAAATCACATAACTGATTAGTGACTACCTTCTCAAGGATCTTGGAGAGAAAGGGAAGGTTAGATATAGGTCTATAGTTGGCTAAGACCTCAGGATCGAGGGTGGGTTTTTTCAGAAGAGGTTTTATCACAGCTACTTTAAATGACTGCGGTACATAACCTGTTAATAAAGACATATTGATCATATCTAGTAATGAAGTGTTAACCACAGGTAACGCTTCTTTAAGTAGCCTCGTTGGGATGGGGTCTAAGAGACCGGTAGATGGCTTAGCTGAAGAGACCTTTAACATTAGTTGTTGAAGGTGTATAGGATAAAAGCAGTCTAAGTATGTCAGGTCTTGTCGTTCTTTCTAGCAGTCCTGCGTTCACACAAGTGAAATGAAAAGACAACACAAGGACACTTTTGGGGTTGAACTTCATCTAGCTGTCTGCTGGCAAGACATATCCACTCTTCGCTTCTGTAAATGTCACACATTGATATCCTGAAAGGTTTGTGAATGCAGCTTCTGTGTTTCCATGGGGCGGTTTATAACGTGGTAGTGCTGCAGGCAGAGAGTCCCACAACAGCATGGCAAAAATGTTCTTCCAGTCTAATTAGTAAGAAGCTCGGCAGTGTCCCTCTGTCTCTGAGGAGAATGTATCAAAAGCAATAAACTCCCCGTCTGTGGAGATGGATTAAATACAAAATAAATATTTTTTTATATATTAAATGTTAAAGGGATTTAAAGAGCGTGGGAGTCTAGCCTCAGGTATAAATATATTGCGGCATATCTTAGCTGTAAATGGAGCAAGGGTTTAGACATAAGTTGCTTCAAGAGTGAAGTGACATAAATTGACTCGCTCTTTTTCTCTGGCTGTGTCTGTGCACTGTGTTCTTTATGCAAGTGTGCTGTACAGTGCATATGTGATTGTGGACAGATTGTAGCCTTTAAATTACCAATGGGTTCATCACAATGATACAGCCAGGACCAAGACCTACAAGATTGTAGCTTCTCCCAACCAATGAAAAAGGCAGTCAGTGAGGCGGACTGTCATGCTGTGCCTCCAGTTATGCTCTAATCCACTTAGGCTTGCATACAAGAAAATGAATGGGGCACTTATCTTTGTCTGTCGAAAAAATGTTAGAAAGATAAGGCAAAATGGTCTTTACACTTTTGCAAATCGCTTATGTTGCCATGCAATTATTGACAGTGTTTTTTGCAAAACGTCCTGGAAATCTCTGATTATAGTGGACAATACTTGGTCTCCGTTTCCCTGAAGCCCAACAGAGCTCAGCACCAGACGGGTTTTGACAAAGAGAGAAAAGAGACAGAGAGTTTACACATGCCCAGCTAAATACGGGGTAAAAAGACAGTGGACCCAATAAAGAATAAAAGGAAAAGGACTAGAGTGACAGGATGCAAAGCTTTGACTCTGGATGGTCAATCTGGCATTGTCTTGGCACCGCAGAGCGTCTGAACTTGTAAGACTGCACTGGGCCTGCAGCTTAGACAGGGAGGATTATCAAACAACACGTTTAGCCTCTTAAACAAGCCACAATTGTAGCCAACATGGTCCTAGAGAACACAAGACAAAGGACTTACAGTAAGGATGAACGGGAGCAGCAGGACTTAACTAAATGTCAGGCAGCTTGTGTATTGTAGATGGAACTTTTATGCGCTATTGTTTGTTCTGTTCGAATGGCTGCTGTTCATGTATTCTTTTCTCTGAGCAAAATGGGAAAGGGCGAGGGGGTTGATGGAGTGAAAGGAGAGGCAGGGAGGGGGAAAACAAGAGAAAGAAGGAAGTACAGCCACAAGTGGGGTAACTGCTCCTGGACAGTTGTTGCTAAGCGTTTAATCTCCCACGCTTGGAGAATAAAAACCATCTTGTAATCGTCCCCGACCTTGACATGAACAGCAAGGTCGCAAGGGAGCCGGGCTATTTTGCATTTCCCACAGATGCTTTGCCCAAACACACAGAACAATTAGTAAACTGGATAAAATGGAATTGAGTCTTGTCTTACTCCACTTCTCCTCCTTCCCCTGCATGCTCCCCTCGGGGTAGTTACCTGGCACACCATACAACCCTACATCTTCCTCTAGCAGGTTCCTAATACTTAATTATGATAACGAAGTAGTCAATACTACCAGGTCAGGTTAGACAACACGTACTTGTGGCCTGTGCTTGTGTTATTTTTCTGTGTAGCACTGCAACAACTGATTAGTTTAATTGATTTAACATTTAGTCTATAAAATGTATATAATGTGGCAATTTTGTAATCCCACTCTGACAATGAGGAATACAACAATAATTTCTTACAGTATTGTCACACTTTTAATGCTCAGTGCATGGAGAGATGTTGGTCTCATTCCTCATTGTCAGAGTGGGATTACAAAATTTCCACGACAACAACTATAGCGAAAATGCTCATCTTACATCTTCAAACTGCTTGTCTTGTCAGACTAACAGTTAAAAAATACAACTTTAATTGTTTAATTATTATATTGTTTTTGCTTGATAAATGACTTAAACGGTTGATCGATGATTGAAATCGTTGTCAATGAATCATTATGTTGATTGACTAATTGATAGATGGACTGAATAGATGGAATTGCTGAACATTATCAATGTTCAATATACAATGTTCCTGTGTGTGCAAGCTCAGATCTTGTGTATTAGACAGTGACTGAACAAAAGAGTGTAGGCTTGCCTGCAACCGATATCTCAAAGTGAGTAGGAGGGTGCTAGTGTAATAATGTGTGTTCTTTTGTGCGTGTGATTGTTTGCCTCTGTGCGTCGGCCCTGGAATCACCCTTATGTAATTAGGGTTATTTGTTCTCCGACAACAGTGCATTACCTCTTTTATTGAATATGCTGAGAGTTGAGAAATGATTATAATGCAGGCAAATTCAATTTCTGTTTTCAGCACTTTGATTATAAAAGCCTGGACTGGGCTCTTTTAAGTGAAGCCAATATGGTTTTAGCATTATTCTGCAGAGGGATAGTATAGCTGACCCCTTCTCAGCATCTTAACAAACTCAACCTCAAAACAGCATCAACACAATGGCCAGCAAGTCACTTTTGGATGTATATTCATTTTCTTGTAACAGTAAAACGTCCTTCACAGCGTCCCATAATGGAAATGTAATATTACCAGCAGCAACTTTAGATTTTCTTTTACATGTCTATTTCTTTGGCTGTTATAATTATGCTTTCATTTTCACATTTTTTGTGTTTTCCCTCTACCTTGACTTCGAGTTTATTCATGTGGTGTCTCGTTTGTCCCAGTGCTGCAGCCAACAGTCACCTCCTTTTTATATTTACCCCTGTTTCCATGGCAAATGACAAAGCTTTCTAACATCAAAGGTAAAAACGGGGAGACGGGGTGCTTGAAATTGTATAAGATGAAACTCAACTGGGTCAATTAGGGGTCAAGATTTACTTTTACACCAATTTATTTTTAAATGTAATCTTACAACAGTACATTTTAAAAGATAAACACCCAGCCACCGACCTGTAATGGCTTCAGTCCTAAAAAAAAAGTCATCCTTTTTTGACATTTGTATATTCTGTAACAGCACAGGCAGTGTTGTGTGGAAGTTCAGGGGTTAAAGAAGGTGAGAACTCAATTGACTTAAGTAGTCATTAACAATTAATTAATTTGCATTTGAAAATGTATTTATTTACAGATATAAATATTAGGGGTGTCACGATTCTCCAAATCTTCGATTAAATTTTCAATCCTAAGGTCACAGTTCGATTCTCGATTCTTTTTTTTTTTCTTTTTTTTTTTTAAAGCACAGGTTGCTATGCCATTTTTAGACTAGACTTGTATGCAATATAATATCTGACCTTTGTTTGCAATGTACCACACTACATTGTCAAATTTAAAACATGTATTAACAACATAATGTAACAATAATTAATTAACCTGCCATCTAGTTCCTCTTTTGTAACTGCAGTCTTCTTCACAGGAGATGACATTCAAGTTCACAACAAAAAACACAAAAACAATAAAACAGCCATGTCCATAATCTTCTCTGAACAATTAAGTGTCTTAACAAACTATTTCTGAACAGTTAAACATGTGACCCTGTCTCCTTCTCCATTTCTACATCAGAAGGGGGCACAGACGCAAGCGTGGCGGAATTGGACACTGACTGCGACTTGTAGCGATTGCCGCTTTATGGTCCCACGTGTCCTGCGTCACAGACACACCCCCAGTCCGCCTTGATAATTATGCTGGCAATTGCAAACTAAAATGGCACTAACACTCACGTGGAAGAGGCTGATTCCATCCAATGAATGGCTCCGTAGCTTGCCAGCCTTCGGCGAAGGTCCCGTTTTTTTTAGCCTCGTTCTAAGCGGATTACTCGTCTTCCTTTCTTCCTCTGTGATTCTACCGGAAAACCCCAACCCCACGTTCACGGCTGTACAGTCTCCGCAGCGACATCAGAGTATTGGCCGTAGCCGGAGGTAACTCAGCTAAGGTGGCAATCAAAGATTATCAATTAAAAGCAAGAGGCTTCACTATGTTGGTTTTTGGTGTCCCCCAGGGAACCTGACTGTTCTTTTTTGTTTGTGGGTTTTGCTAGGGATCTTGAAGAGAACGGTTGCGAGGATCTATTGAAATTATTTCAATTTTTTTTCGATTTTTTTTTTGTGACATGTGGGCTTGGCCGCTTGGGAAGCCGACTGGACGTGACATGGGGGCGTGGCAGCATCAACGATTCCATTTTTTAATTTGAAGTTCGAGATTGTGACTTAATTTCGGTCGATTTCGATTTTAAATCGAAATCATAAATACTTCTTCATAAATATACATCTTTAATCTCTAATCAAATAAACTCTGAACTGAAGTTGCTCCTCTACCAATGAAATCAGCACTATGAGGGTGCCTGCGTAGGAGTTGTTTGTTTGTTTGTTAATATTAATTGAGATTTCTCACGTTCATATGAGTAAACTTGGGGAAGGTTTTCAACTTAATGTTTATTTCTAATTTATTACCATTGACAGCTTGGTTTGAGAGGCACCAGATGCCCTGCTTGTACCTGTTTGAGCATGTAGTTTTTACTGCGATAACCTCAAGGTGCATGGGAACCATGAATCCAACTGTCAGATCACAACAAGAGAGGGGGGTCCCGGTCAGGCCCATGGAGTCAGGAAAGATCAATCCGAGGTAGAGCGTCTGGCTTGATCAGCAGCTTTTTGACTTGCTTTAAGTGCAATTAGATTAAATCGGGAAAGAAGTGAAGTGTCCTAGGCAGTGAGTGGTGATGATGGGATGCTGGCGTGTGCATTTGTGCATCTGTAGGGCAGGAGCTCGCACAAGCACAGTGGTTGTTAAGTGTGTATGTGTGTGTGTGTGCGTGTGTGAGTGTGTGAGGCTAGAGTAAGTAAGGCAGAAGGTGTAAGCTGTACTTGCATTTTGAGTGCACCTACACACTCAGGTATGCATATCATTTTGTGTTTGTATACATGTATGTGTGAATAAGTGCTGAGAGGTGTTAATAAGGACACCTGGCTGGTTTCATTTTTAGGAAGATAGGTTTCATTTCAAAAAAAGGTTTTTCCTTGTTAGCACTGTCTACTAACTGTGATCAGGACTGGAGGTGTTTGGCTTGAGTTTACGCTTTTTGCTATTTCTGGTGCATACTATTACTTACAATATGTCTTGTTACTCTGTTGTAATTTATGTTTTCTTTTGTTCTATTGTACTTGCATATCTAATGCAGAATGTGTTCAGAATGATGGAATCCTTGATTTTCCATAAACCAGGAGATATTTATCTGGAAATACGATTTTGATACTTGCATTGGATTTATTGTCAGATATAATATTTAAGTACTTCTACAGGAAGAAGTGGTCCTCCTTACTGGATCACAGTTTTTTTTTTTTATGATGACATAACATAATTTGAACATTTAGAATTGCCCCTTGATGCTATCATAGTGGGATAATATTGATATTCAACATTTCATTCTTCCTGTCAAGGTCCTAATTTAAGTTTTAGGTCCTGCTGCTGCAAAACGTTTTTTGGTTGACCAGCTGGTATGTAACATTTTGTTATTTATTTAGAACATTTTACACTCAAAACTAAATAAATCATTAGATGCTGATGTGGGGCACTGGAGACCTAACAAAGTGGTTGCAGAGTCGTACCTGTAGGCCTATGTAGCCATGCAGCAGGGATACAACTCCAATTTTTGAAAGATTTCACTGCCAACTCCATGTGCTCCTTTTATGTATTTTTCATTGTGGCTTTCAGGAATGATAGTGGCAAAGAGTGCTAGCTGGTTGCTGTTCAGTTTTATCATTTACTTTCAGTTTAGGGTATTTTTTTTATTTTCATATAGGG
The DNA here is from genome assembly GCF_031162955.1 of Sander vitreus. Lineage (NCBI taxonomy): Eukaryota > Metazoa > Chordata > Actinopteri > Perciformes > Percidae > Sander > Sander vitreus. Next base: position 8,910,068 of record NC_135867.1, read on the forward strand.
TAAATCTGCTAGATATGCATCAGCAAGGGCAAAGTACTTTTGTCTGTCTCTGTGCAAAATTTGTGATCTGTGCTGATGAGACAGTTCTATTTATTCTTTACATTTTGCAACTTCGGCTGATCTCTACCTTATACCTGCCATTGTAACTCTGTATCGGGGAGTAATAAAGACAAGTAAAACATTGTGGATATAGAATGTTTTTTTTGTCATAAGATTCTATAAACTAACTTGCTTATTTACTTGTGTGCCTTTCCTAAATAAACCCTTTTCTCTCTCACTCTTCCAGCCCTTTCTGATCCAGACGGAGGTCCCTGTCGTAGGACTTACTGTGGACGTGGTCGACAGTGTGTGCTGATGGCAGAAACTGGCCGTGCTGAGTGTGTTTGCCAGGAAAAATGCCGGCCCTCCTTTGTGCCAGTTTGTGGCTCAGACGGCAGGTTCTACGAGAACCACTGCGAAGTTTACCGCACCGCCTGCCTGGAGAGAAGACGGATCTATGTGGTACACAGCAAGGACTGCTTCTTCAAAGGTACAGCTTGACTGTTACACTGATACACTGACACTGCAGCGGGCTGCTACACACTGTGAAAAAGATTTTGTTCAAAATATGTAAAGTTCCAGTGACAGCATGTTTAAAGTTTTAATCCAATTAGTTGAAAAAATCATAGAAATTAATTTACTTTTCCTTATTTATTTGATACCAGTATCTTGATATGAAATAACTCCAGCTTTTTCATGAAAAAAATTAATGTAATTTAAGATGATGTTTTAATTTGAGATGAATAAATGAAATCTTTATTTCAAATGATTAAAAACATACATATTTATTTAATTACATAAAATGTGACATGGACTGATATCTAGTGAAACCATTACACGCCTCTGGAACAGTTTTCTTTTCTAAAAAACAAACAAAACGATACCCTAAGGGATCGTACACGATACGGTACCGTACGAAACGGCACCTCTGATTAATATTTAGATAATTTGATAACGGTTTAATTTAGCCACTTACCTACTAAAAGCTAAGGAGTTAGCCATCACGGGGGGGTCTTTGGTGTCTTTGTAGCCTTTACAGAAGGTTTTCAATCCAGCCTGGAAGTTGTGCCTCTTTTCGGAGTTGTTCAGCAATACATCCAAACGCTTATATCCAAGATTTATCCACTTGATGTCCGTAATTTATCAATTTTACGTCATTTTTGCCGCTAGCTCGATGCTAGCTGCCATTTTGAATATCCCATGATGCTTTGCGAGATTGTATTGATGTCTTTCAACCAATGGGAAGGCAGGTCTGTCATACAAAGAGTTTATGGAGTGGAAAGATGGATCACTCCAGCGAATCCGAGCGAGAACAAAGGCTATAGAGTGGCAAGATAGGTCACTCCAGTCTATTACCGTTCTACAGAGAATAATGTTTTGAGATGTGGTACACATTTGGGCCTTTTTTGAAGAATTGTAAATAGTTTGTCCTATTTACATGAGTTATAATGTTCATTATGTTTATTTTTGCACTGCATGACTCCAAATATATAGGAGAACTGTTTTAGAACATTGCTGTGTGTATGAGTTCAATAAATATGACATTATTATTTGATTATTGGCATAAGTGAATGTCATGAGAGCAGAAGCGTCTGGACTTTTTTTGAAAAAAATTATATATTTTGTCAACTGTATAAGTTATGTTTATTTCTTCACAGTGTGACTCCTAATACACATGGGAACTGATTTAGAGAGGAGATTGGCTTAGCCTTTATTGATATGTGTGTGATATCAGTACATATCTGTGAGATTCATGTTCCGTTTTATTTATTTATTTATTTATTTGTCAGGTCATAAAACCTTTTTTTACATTCAAGTGACCTCACTGCAGCACAGATATTCTAATAGCCCAGTTTTTCCTGAAAACAATGATGTTCATAAATTGACTGTAGACAACAGGGTTGATGTTTTACAAGCTTTTTTAGAAAATAAAACCAGACGGACGATGAACTGTAAAAATTTTAGGTATCTGAGCGTTAAGAGCTCATTTAGGTTGTTAAAATTTTCACTTTTTTGCAGAGCAACTGCTGCTATAACACAGGAACACAGCGATGCTGTACAGGGGCAGTTGTCTTTGATGTCTGACTGCATCACTGAGTGTGGTATAGGTTATACACTTTTGATGCTTTCTGTGAGCGCCCTCAAGTGATGTTCTGATACCAGTGAGGCATACATTTAAAGGCTGCAGTGGGACTTTGACTATAGTTTGATGTTGAAACAGAAATAGGGTTGTACAGACAAACTAACAAAGCTATTGTTTTGTAACATGTTGCCATCTGTCAAGCTCTTCTCACAAGCATCAATCACTGTGGAAATCATGCTGTGTCTGTCAGCCACCGATTCAGTCGATATGAAAGAATGAAGTAATTTGTATTTTGGCATTGCAGGCTGTGGATCAGGGTCAAGTTTGTCTGGAACCTTACCCAAGCACTGACATTGGCACTCAGACAGTATGCATTTTTATCATGTGCTATATTCACCGCCTCTGTGTGCTCTGCTGCTGTAATCACGCTCCTTTCAATTAAAGTCAGCACACTTACTTGGCAGTTGGTCCTAATCACAAACACTGAGCATCTAAATCATTTATAGTGGCAGCCTTAAAGTTGATTTAATGGCCAATCTAATTGTGGAATTTTAATGGTGTGTTTTCATTGAGAAGGTAAACAATGTTAGATCAGTGTGTACAGACGTCATTAACAGGATTTTCATGCTGATATTTAATCCCGAATCCCGAAAGACACAGTATCCTGTGTCATTAACCATATTTGTATACAGTGCTAATGCAAACACATTTACATGTATATACATTCATGTGTGCATATACATTCATATAGTATGTCCACAACACATACACGCCTAACTTTTGAGACACTCCTGCCCTTTACTTTAACTACATCCTGGCACTCACAAATTACCACTGGGTTACTGTGGATCACTAGTTCTCTATAGTAAATCATTAGAATCTTCCATCCTTGGCTATCACTCATTAGCAAAAGTGCACTCTCAGCATGAACAGTCAACATTCTTATCCAACAAACAGTCCAGTCCCTTTATCATGACTTCTATTTAAAGGTAACCGGTCTAGGTAAGGCTTACTTACTAGTTTTATTCACACATGCACAAACATCTAATCAAGTCACTTTCAATTACTGCATGCATATGTACAGTATACCTGTTGGCATCTCCTCCTTTTTAAATTTAGTTTTCCAGGTCAGACTAGTATTACGCGTCTTTCATAATCCCTCACAGTGTGGATCTTAAAATGGTAAGTAAGGCTATAGTTATTTAGAGTGCATGGTTTCATGTCAACGCAGTGCAAAGACACGCACTCACACACACAAACATCGCAGCACTTTTAGTCATATCACGTTAGGGAGGTAAGGATTCCTGGCAGACACCACCATGCATAGCTAATCCACATTAGGGATGTTCAGTCAGCACATTAGGCTTAAACTGAATGCAAACCAGCTGCAGATAGAAAATGTTGGAAATCAGTCAGATGTCACTGTGTGTGTGTGTGTGTGTGTGTGTGTGTGTAAAATTGGGAAATGATTAAAGCCTGCCTTACTCAGTATTACTTACTTACTAGTATTACTCACTGAGTGGTGTATTGTTGTTCTCTTGCAGTGTGGTGTTTCTATGGCGCAAATTGAGTAAAGAGCAGATTAAACTAAATTTTCCCCTCTTTTTGAACACATTGATTCATTTTGTTACTTTGTTTCTTCTGTTTTTTATTTTATTTTTTATTATATATTTCAGGGCCCATTTTTACGCAGACTGAGAACAAGATCCTGACGTAAATGGATAACTTTGGTCCCCACAGCGATGCACTAAGCCACGTGGCAAATGTTTTAGGTTTTTTTGGGGGGGAATTTTGCTTTCAAATGTGATAAACCTAAAAGCTCTGCTGTTAAAACCAATTTCCTTCGGCTCAGGGCGATGGTCAAAGTCACAGTCTGAAATTTGGAATGTACTTATGCAGGCTTTCGTCTAATTTTATCTGGATTATTGTGATTCACTGTGTGCTAGTCCAAAACTCTTCACTTTGGCAAAAAAAAGAGGAATCTGTTTTGTGCTGACCCTCCTTCACTGGCTCCCACGTACAGAGTTGATTTAAGGTTTTGTTTATTCATAAAGCTTTAAACGGGTCGCCACATAATCACAATCACCCTTCTCTGTCACTGTTCCACCACCAGCTAACTTAGGACATCTGACTTAGAACATCTTGTTGCTGCCTCAAGGCTGCACAATACCATCCTTCAAAGTTTACTTTTTTTTAAAGGAGAGAGGGCAGCTCTACTTAATTTTTTTTTTTATTTGATTTTTTTTTTTTTTATTACTTTTTTTTTTTAAACTTTTTTCTATAAGATATATATATATATATATATTAGTGATGCGTGATTCGGCTCTTTGTCCGAATCCATGTGTATGCTTAAAATCATCAACCTTCCACCCACCTGAATTAATTATTATTTTTCTGATTTAGAGGCCTGCATGGTCATTTCACTTCCTCACCAGTCCCTGTATGTTGCTTTTTAAATCATGTATAGAAAGGCTGCTTTAAGTAATTGTAAATGTTTCCATGCGTGCGGTAATGACACTGCAGCAAATTTAAGCGATGTAAGGAGCAAAACTAACTGTAGTTATAAACTTGACATAGGAAACTAAACCTTTAGCTTCTGAAATAATAAAAATCATAATAATAATGCAATTACGCTGTTTTTTTCTCAAGCGTTTCTCCTAACAACCTACTTAAATAAATCTTTGTTTGTATGTCACGGGTGAATAGACTTCCGCAGAGGATACATCAGTGTATCTTCGATTATAGCTTCTCCGGCAAGCCTCTTGCTCCTCAATGCTCTCTCCACGAGATGCATTTTAGGAATTGGGACGCCCTTCAAGATGGAGCACTGACATCGATTTCTGTGTCACAAGCCGGAGGAGCCGAGGAGGTACAGAATTAGGATTTGGGAAAGGCCCTAAGTGTTTGGAAATGGATTTCTGGTTTGTGACAGACAGGGGAATGATTGCATATATGGTGAAAAGGATGATTCTAATCCTCTGGATGGGGCTCTTTGTTCTGTT